>NW_026892869.1:0-24894 GCF_033815535.1 Pezoporus flaviventris | reverse complement strand
GGAAAACTTAATTGTGACTAAAACAAAAGACACTTGTATAACCTGGACAGTAAGTCTATTGAATTTTTTGGGACTCCAAGGATATAGGGTCTCCCAGAGAAAGGTCCAAATAGTGCAGCACCAAGTAATCTACCTGGGCTATGAAATAAGCATCAGGTAAAGAACTATGGGACAGGCCTGGAAAGAGGCAATATGCCAAACCCCGAGGCCACAGACAGTGAAGGAGTTACGAACTTTCCTCAGGATTACTGGGTGGTGCCGCTTATGGATCTCTCATTAGGGACTGCTTGTCAGACTCCTATATGCATTGACAACTACAGACCAGAAACACCTTAAATGGGACAAAGAGACCATATGGTCCTTGGAGTTGTTAAAGAAGGCCTTGATGTAGGCCCCAGCCTTAGGACTCCCAGATGTGAGTAAGCCGTTTCTCCTCTTCTCTCACGAAAAGCAGGGGATCGCGCTGGGAATACTAGCACAAGATTTAGGTCCATATTGCCGGGCAGTAGCCTTTTTCTCCAAACAATTGGATGCAACTGCAAAGGGCTGGCCTGGATGCCTATGAGCGATCGCAGCCGTAGTATTAAACATCCAAGAGGCCTGAAAATTTACTCTAGGCCAGAGAATAACTGTATTGGTATCTCATACCATATCCACAGTACTGGAAGTAAAAGGTGGGCACTGGCTCTCCCCACAAAGATTCCTGAAATACCAGGCCACCCTGGTAGAGCAAGATGATGTAGAAATTGTGGTCACTAACACTGTCAATCCAGCCTCTTTCCTCAGTGGAAACACAGGAGAACCGGTACACGACTGCCTAGAAACCATCAAAGCAACATATTCAAGCTGCTGTGTCCTGTGGAGGACACTGAGAACTGGTTCATGGATGGAAGCAGCTATGTCTTAAGCAGCAAGAGACATGCTGGATATCCCATTACCACCAGCCAGAAGGTAACAGAATCAGAACCCATGAATACCTCGGCACAAAAGGCAGAAATAATTGCTCTGACCCACACCTTGGAACTGGCCCAAGGCAAGGCTGTGAATATCTACACAAACTGAAAATACACGTTTGGGGTCGTAAATGCACACGGAGCAATTTGGAAAGAGAGAGTACTATTGAACACACAGGGCAAGAACATTAAACATGCAGAAGAAATTCTGAAACTGCTGGAGGCAGTCCAACTTCCTGAAAAGGTGGTGATCATGCACATCAAAGCACACCAGAGAGTGAACTTGGAGTTAGAGAAGGGAAATGAGCTGGCGGACAGAGAAGCAAAACAGGCAGCCAAAACAGAGATAAAGGTGGAAGAAGCTTTAATCCCTGATGGACGAATTCTCCTACAGGGTAAGCCAAAATATGCCAAAGAAGATCTAAAGCTTATCACAGACCTGGAAAGATCCTATAATCAGGAGGGGTGGGCTCCGAGAACAAAGGAAGGAATGAGCCCTTTTGAAATCTTGGATGGGCTACCCTATAAAATTCAAAAGGGAATTCCCACACAGGCAGGGGACAAATCATGACCTCCTACATAGTGGCATTAGGCAAGCAACTTAACAGAATTGAAAAACATGTGGTTGGGACTTGAAGTAGGGGTCTAGATGGGCCTGTATATAATATACAACCCAGGGAATGTATATATAAAGTCTCCTACAGAAAAAACTTTGGAACCACAGTGCGAAGGACCATTCCAGGTACTCCTCACCTCTTTTACGGCAATCAAGATTAAAGAGCAGAGCGCCTGGATTCATCACACCAGAGTGAAGAAAGCATCCCCATGGGGGGTCACACAAGTCCAACAAGGAAAACTTACTTATCACGATGCTGATAGTGAGCCTAATAGGAAGACTTGATGCTTGGGAAAATAACAGATTCCTGCAATTACATGGTAAGATCGCGAAAGCCATGAACTGGTCTGACTGCTGGATCTGCTCACACCTACTCACAAATGCGGAGTGAGGTCATCCTGTGGTGGATACTGTTTTTCCTAATTCCCCTATGATAATAACAGCCTTTAATAACCTCTCCATATCCGATTACACTGATATATCTGAAGAGAATCTAGCACGGTGAATAGATATAAGCCTATTACGGAATGAGACTGAAGGAGTGCCCTGTGTCCAGAGGTGCTACCTGGACACTGTCACAGCAAATAAGGGAGGAAATAAAACAGACAAGAGATGTGGGGAGGAATATTTTGTCAGAGCTTACCTTAATTGCACCTCTTACATCTCTTATGGAAGCGCAAACGTGGAATAAAAACCAAACCCGAAGTAATTCCACAAATACTCCCAAAGGCTGGCTGGTTCCCATAGGCCAAGGCTGGTACTGGATTTGTGGGATATAAAGTACCACCCCTAGGATGAACTGGCCAGTGTGCTATAGACACCATAGTTCCCAACAGCACTAATGCGAAAAATCTGACCAGTTTAAAAATACCCGGCTTATTAAGAACCTGTATGAAACCAGTAGCCTATTTGATAAGAGAAAAACAAATGACTAATCCCTTAGTGACAAAACCGACTAGCTTCCATAGCTTCGCAAGATGGTTTATCCCATGGTTAGGAGTGAGCGAATTAGAAAAGGCCCTAGTGAATATCTCGGTTACCATGGAAATTATCAATAATGCCACAGCTGACGCACTCACGGCCCTGCAGAAAGAAATCTCTTCCCTAGAAAGATGACATTCCAGAATAGGCTAGGATTAGATTTGCTTTTCGCCAAGGAAAGGGGTCTGTGCACAGTTATTAATGAACATTGTTGCACCTACCTTAATCAGAATAAGAGAATCAAGAAAGACCTGTCTCTAATTTGGGAAAAACCCAAAATTTTACATGAAGTGGCCCAAGACAACACGTCTTGGGATTTCAGGGACCTAATAGAAAAACTAACTTCCTGGTTACCAAATTTGGCATGGTTGAAATAATTGTTTGTTACAATAATGGTGATTATAGTTTTATCTACAGTTCTTTGTATAACAGTCCGATGCACCTTATGGTGCTGTCACAATACAAGAGACACAGCGAATGGAAAAAGAATCAACTACGACGAGAACTTGAGTCTAATAGATATTTTGAAAAATGCTAGGTAAGGAATCTTTATATTAGGTACCATATGTTAGAATTAGAAGGAGTAAAAGAATTTACTAACTTACTAGAAAAGGGAGGACTGAGATAGGGGAATCCGAAGATTTAAAACTTGTTGCTGGTTGGGCAATTAGTCTTAATTCATATTATTAATGTAATTCGTGATAATATACCTTAATCATATTGTTAGTGCAACCTAAGGGTTAAAAAAGCACGGGACTTAATGCTTATGAAAAGTTAGCTATATTTGTAACTCTTAAGATAAGATCAGCCAATCCAAGGAGAGACTGAGCCCGTGCAAAAGAAGAGAACAGGTTGAAACCAGCTTTGTGGGCTGGGCACAATCCAAGGAGCAACTGAGCCTGTGCAAGACCAAACGGTTACTTGCAGTGACAAAGAGGAGCCGTTAGCCTTCATCCCCATGACCCCTGAAGACCACCACCAAAAGGCACTGCACAAGCGTGGTGGGAGGAGTTTTATGGAAATACTAATTATCATATGAAGCAGGGATGGGTTATGAATATGTACAGGTGATCTCATGAATATGTAACCACAATGCTATATATATTTAGAGGACAAACAGCTGCCATGCGCACAAATTTGGTGGGATGGCCCCTGTGCCGCCCAGCACTGAATAAACTTACCTACTTTACAACCTTATTGGCTGATTGGTTGTAAAGTCGTTTCCTTGCACATCAGTGCTGCAGAAGTAGATTTTAAGTGGAAGAGGAAGAAACATGAAATGAAAAGGAGGATGACTTTATAGTTAAGTAGCTGGATTCTGTTCAGAGAAACCTACCTCCCCCTTGCTACATTGCCTGTGTAATTCTTGCTTAGGGATAACTTTAAAGTTGGCATTCATGCATTCCATCTTCTGGGAGATGCGAGATGTGAGGAAGGCTAACCAATGGGACTGGCAATAGGGCTGACCCTGAGAAGCACCATGGGGAACCAATCACCAGCCAGATGTAGCCCCAGAGGCAGCAGCACACCTCTCCCTGGGCCTGTGTACAGGCAGACATTTAGCCTTGTCCGCCCACTGTATTCTCAGTCAGAAGTGCTCAAACCAGTGCAGACTGCCAGGACAGAGCAGGCTGAACCCCCTTTACTAAATATTTACCTTACAGCCTGCTTGGTATTAGTGTTAGCCATGTAAATGGAGACACTCTGCTACAAGTCAGCTGACCTGGGTTGTCATCTGAAAGTCACAACGGACCACAGATCCTGAGAGGTGCCATAGGGAAGAAGCCTTCCTGCTCTGGGCATCCTGCTTTCTACTGCAGTTAGCCCTTTAACTTTAGACAACAGAGTCACTGACTTCATAACCTGGATAAGCCTCAGGAAGCTTTCTAGTGTAAATCAATGTCTTTGCCTTACAGGGAGTGTCATGAAGGGCACAACTCGCACTCTGAGAAATGAGCAGCCTTGGCCTTTCCTCACAGAGGCCACCTGTGGCACTGCCCCAGAGACTCTCTCTAGTGAAAATGATGGTGATGGACCAAGCCAGGGGATGCAGTGTGTGAAAAGATGGGTGGGAGCAAGGCTAGGCACTGAATCGCTGCTGTCAGCAGGTGCCTCCTGCGACAGTGACATGTGCAAGTCCATGGCCTGCCTCAGCACAGCTGCCAGGTCCTCCTCATGAGTCCGTTGGAAGAACGCTCGGAGAGGAAGCTACTTGGCCCTCAGGAGGTTGCAAGGTGCTCCTGTCTCCAGCTGTTCATACAATCTGAGCACACACTGCTGCTTCACCACTGCGAAAGGCAGTGGTCGGGCAAGACTTCATTATTGAGCTGTGTCCATCCTTGTACAAGGGAGAGCAGTGCACCCTCTACTCAGCCAAAAGTTCTGAGCATGCATGGCCTTTGGAAATTACAGACTTTGGAAATCATTGCAGCTAACAAGACTTAACCGCACCTCCAGTACATGTTTATTTTCATTACTTTTTGCTGAGCCAAAACTCTTCCTGCAGTTTTGATTTCCCTTTCTGTAAGGAAAACACACGGGCATCCCTTATACCCACAACACCCCAAATATGAATTTCTCATCAAAGTAGAATTTGCAGATATATAATAATATTAGTAAGGAAGAATACCAGCATCAGCTTTGGCTTCTTTGTGGAAACTGACATCTGTTGGTGGTAGTAACCTTGGTTAGTAACTTTTGGCCAAAACGCTCTGGCTAGCTGAACAGCTTTCAGCAGACCACTGCCCCCGACATCCCCGAACCTTGCGGTATCGATAATAAGAGAGTACCAGGCTCTGCAGCCCTCTTTCGTCATCCGTTCCTGTCTTGTGGAAGATCTGAGACTCCCATGGGCAGTAAGCAAGCGGATAGCAAGGAAAGTGTATGTAAACTTTGCCCAGTGAGAGAAAAAGAAAGAATAACCCAAAGTTGCACTGGAAAGCTTCTAAACAGATTTGGGCTTTCTGGGCTGTGAGTGGACACTGACGGCTCATATCCAATTGTTTAACTACCGGTCTCCTCCAAATCGTCCTCTACAGGGCTCCTGTCAACCCATTCACCACCCAGTACGGATTGACGTGAGGGACAGCCCTGAACCACGTGCAGGACCTTGCACTTGGCCTTGTTAGACTTCACAAGGTCTGCACGGCCCCACTCCCCAAGGCTGTCCAGGTGCCTCTGGATGGCATCCTTTCCCTCCAGCCTAATCAACTGCAGCCCTCAGCTGGCTGTCGTCTGCAAACTTGCTGAGGATGCACTTGGTCCCACTGTCTCTGTCACCCATGAGGACGTTAAGCAGCACTGGTCCCCGCAGGGAGCCCTGAAGGCCACCTCTCATTCCTAGTTTCCGCTTAGAAATTGAGCCGTTGTCCAGAGGCATCTGGAAAGGTGCAAGGTTCGTGGTGGTGCTTCTGGGGGAAAGCTCCAAGGCAGGAGACTATGAGGGGTCCTGCTCGATGCTGCTGCAATCCCAAGGTGCTCAGGGTTTGGAGCTTTGCTTTGCTTTATTGATTGGGACAAAGCCAAGGCATGCTCGGCTCAGACAGACAGGCCTCATTCCCCTGTAACGGCTTTTGGGAAGCAGGCAGCCTGTTTCCCGAGAAGAAGAGCAACGGTGTCCTGTCTCCCAGCCACAGCCACAGTGTTTGGGGCTGGAGGAGTTGGGCTGCTGTTGTAGGGGAGTGCCAGAGAAAAGCTCTGAGGGCTGTGACTGCAGGATGACAGGCCCCGTTCCTCAGGTGTGGAGGTGCCTGCAGGAGGATGCAGCACGGACAGGGCTGTGAGCATGGTCTCTGTCCCTGGCACCCCACTTTGTGTGTCGTTAGGACAGGAGTCCTGGCTGGTGGTTAAAGGACATCTCTGCCCCAGGGATGGAATGGGGAGGAGGGGGGGGGGGGGAGGCTGGAGAGCGTGCCCTGCAGCGCCTCGGTGCTCTGTTCTTCAAAGCCTTCCCACGAAGGCGAGCAGCCGCGCCCTCAGAGCCTCCAGGTCGTAGCGCCCGGCGGGTGCCTCTGCCAGGCCTGCCGGGCGGTCCCCTGCATCCTGCCGGGCGGGGGCGCCGGAGCGCCAAGGGGCTGCGTCACCCGGCTGCCGTCGGAGCCTCCCCGCGAAGCGCCTTCGGCTCCTCGCGGGCCCGGGAGTGCTGGGCCTTGGGCGCAGCTGGTTGTGCCGCGGCGGGGACCTGCTGCGCAGCGGCGCCCTGGCCACGGACCTCGGCGGGCGGGCGGACGAGCTCACCACGTACTCCTGGTAGTCGTCGTCCGCCCGCACCGTGTGCAGGAGGCGGTCGAAAGGCCTCCTGCAGAGGGGGCACACCGCTCTCCTGGCGGCCCACCGCTGGATGCAGCCGAAGCAGAAGCTGTGCAGGCACCCGTCCACGTACGCTGCATCGCCGGTGGTACTCATGCAGATGGCGCACGGGACGTCTGCCGCTGCTTCCTGCCTCCCTGCCCGCTCCAGCTGGCTGCTGCCAGCCGTCATGGCAGAGCTGCTCTGCTGCAGGCCCTCCTCAGGACCCGGCACCATCTCCTGCAGGGAGAGAAGTTCAGGGCTTTCCTGGTGCTAGCAGTGGAAACGGAGACAAAGACCTAGAAAGCGGTGGGACAGGGGGTAAAGGGCCTCCCAAAGTGGGCTGAGAAGTGGCAGCAGAAGCAGCCCTGTGGGACTGCTGCAGATTATTGTGTTACTGGATCCTTTTACATTTTGTGTCTGATTGTGAAGCAGTTATCGCTAAGAACATCTTGAAGAAGTTAGACTCTGCTTCAGCATGGGATGCGTATTAGCTTAGAAATTAGAAGCTGTGTAGCTTGAAGTCCCACTTCTCTGTGACGTGCTAGCTTTGGTCCTTACTCTCTAGAGCACAAGCAAAGCACCTAGGATCTACTGTATATAGGGTGAGTTATGTGACAGCCTGGCAAGGCAGAAATCTGGCCAGCCTACGCGGAAGCAAAACTTCCTTTTGAGGTGAACTGAAGTAAACTGCCTTCACCATAATACTAAAAAACACATCCGCAGATAGAGAAGACCCCTGCCCAAGTGAAGACCCTTCCCCCGCGCAAGTGTAGTAGCAGAAGGGAATGACATTGCAGATATTATAACAGTATGTAAATCACTAACAAAGAATTGTACCTGGGACTGTACTACCTTTTGATTTTTGTGTAAAAATGTAAGGATGAAATTGGCATTGGGCCTGCTTGATTTGCAGAAATTCCAGCTAGCACCCAGCACTGCAATAAAGACATGCCTGCTTCTTAATGCTACATTGGTGTTAAGGAGTTTTGTTCTCCCGGCTTTTGGTGACAGGACAGCCAGCCCCAAGGGCTGCTCTCCCGCCCTGCCTGGCCCCCTCAGCTCCCCTCAGAGACGCTGCCCAGAGTCCCAGACCCCCACTCCTCTGCCCCTCCCAGACAACCCACACGACTGGAGCTGGCACTGGGTACCTGAAGGAGGTGGTCAGGAGATGCAGAGGAACTGGCCAGGAGTCCTCAGTACTGCCCACTGCCACAGACAGCTGCGTGTGGGACACAGAGCCCCCCAGCCACACAAAGCTCTGCACAAAAGCAGCGCTCCAAGAGCAGGTCCACAGTCCTGGTGGAGCTTACACGCTGTGCGTGTGCACTCCAGGAGCCCCGGACCAAAGGTGCAGGAGCACAGCCTGTGGCTGCAGGGTAGCGCTGAGGTTGGGGACGTCACAGGAGCCTCTCAGTGACATCACCGCATTCTCTGAGGCTGGCCCCCTACTTGGCAAATGGCAGTAATGCAGGAGAGAAGCCTCGGGTGACGTCCTCGATGACAAGGGAGTACCCTGATGCAGCTCCTCCAAGGGCAGCTGGGGAAGGACTCGCTCCTTGTCTGCCATGCCAAAGCCCACGGCTTGGTCCAGAAGGGACTCCTGGAGATCATCCTGTCCATCCCCCCTGCTCAAGCAGGGCCATCTTGAGCCAGCTGCCCAGGACCATGTCCAGCTGGCTTCTGTAGATCTGCAGGGATGGAGACTTGAGCAGCTCCCTGGCCACCCTCTACCGTTGCTCCGTCAGCCTCACAGTAAACAAGTGTTCCCGCATGTTCAGGAGGAACCTCTTGCGTTCCTATTTGTGCTCACTGCCTCCTGTCACTGGGCGCTAGTGGCAAGAGCCCAGGTCAGCCTTCTTTACACTCTCCCTCCACAGTTGTACACCTTGATGTGCTACCCGCTGAGCCTTCTCTTCTCTAGGCTGAGCAGCCTCAGTTCTCTCCTTCCTCGACCATCCGGCAACACTCCTCTTAATGCAGCCCAGGAGACTGTTGACCCTCTTGGCCACCAAGGCACACTGGTGGCTCGGTTTCCGTTTAGCGTTCATCGGGACCCCCGGATCCTTTGCCATAAAGTTACCTTCCTGCCAGTTAAGCAGCCCCCGTCATGTACTGGGGCATGGCCTTACTCTTCCTCAGGTGCAGGACCTGATGATGTGCCCTTCAGCCCATTTCTCCAGCCCATCGAGGTCCCTCTGGATGGCCGTGTAAGCTCTTGTGCATGAGCCATTCCTCCCAGTTTTTGTCATCAGCAAACTTGCCGAGGATACATTCTGCCCCATCATCCAGTTAAGTATTGGAGGCGTTGAAAAATAGTGGATCCAGCAATGACCCCAGGGTACACTGCTAGTTAACCAGGCTCCAACCCCTGCCTTTGCAGGGCAGAAACTCTGAGGTTTTGGCCTCTTTGTGGAAACTGACATCTGTTGGTGGTAGTAACCTTGGTTAGTAACTTTTGGCCAAAACGCTCTGGCTAGCTGAACAGCTTTCAGCAGACCACTGCCCCCGACATCCCCGAACCTTGCGGTATCGATAATAAGAGAGTACCAGGCTCTGCAGCCCTCTTTCGTCATCCGTTCCTGTCTTGTGGAAGATCTGAGACTCCCATGGGCAGTAAGCAAGCGGATAGCAAGGAAAGTGTATGTAAACTTTGCCCAGTGAGAGAAAAAGAAAGAATAACCCAAAGTTGCACTGGAAAGCTTCTAAACAGATTTGGGCTTTCTGGGCTGTGAGTGGACACTGACGGCTCATATCCAATTGTTTAACTACCGGTCTCCTCCAAATCGTCCTCTACAGGGCTCCTGTCAACCCATTCACCACCCAGTACGGATTGACGTGAGGGACAGCCCTGAACCACGTGCAGGACCTTGCACTTGGCCTTGTTAGACTTCACAAGGTCTGCACGGCCCCACTCCCCAAGGCTGTCCAGGTGCCTCTGGATGGCATCCTTTCCCTCCAGCCTAATCAACTGCAGCCCTCAGCTGGCTGTCGTCTGCAAACTTGCTGAGGATGCACTTGGTCCCACTGTCTCTGTCACCCATGAGGACGTTAAGCAGCACTGGTCCCCGCAGGGAGCCCTGAAGGCCACCTCTCATTCCTAGTTTCCGCTTAGAAATTGAGCCGTTGTCCAGAGGCATCTGGAAAGGTGCAAGGTTCGTGGTGGTGCTTCTGGGGGAAAGCTCCAAGGCAGGAGACTATGAGGGGTCCTGCTCGATGCTGCTGCAATCCCAAGGTGCTCAGGGTTTGGAGCTTTGCTTTGCTTTATTGATTGGGACAAAGCCAAGGCATGCTCGGCTCAGACAGACAGGCCTCATTCCCCTGTAACGGCTTTTGGGAAGCAGGCAGCCTGTTTCCCGAGAAGAAGAGCAACGGTGTCCTGTCTCCCAGCCACAGCCACAGTGTTTGGGGCTGGAGGAGTTGGGCTGCTGTTGTAGGGGAGTGCCAGAGAAAAGCTCTGAGGGCTGTGACTGCAGGATGACAGGCCCCGTTCCTCAGGTGTGGAGGTGCCTGCAGGAGGATGCAGCACGGACAGGGCTGTGAGCATGGTCTCTGTCCCTGGCACCCCACTTTGTGTGTCGTTAGGACAGGAGTCCTGGCTGGTGGTTAAAGGACATCTCTGCCCCAGGGATGGAATGGGGAGGAGGGGGGGGGGGGGAGGCTGGAGAGCGTGCCCTGCAGCGCCTCGGTGCTCTGTTCTTCAAAGCCTTCCCACGAAGGCGAGCAGCCGCGCCCTCAGAGCCTCCAGGTCGTAGCGCCCGGCGGGTGCCTCTGCCAGGCCTGCCGGGCGGTCCCCTGCATCCTGCCGGGCGGGGGCGCCGGAGCGCCAAGGGGCTGCGTCACCCGGCTGCCGTCGGAGCCTCCCCGCGAAGCGCCTTCGGCTCCTCGCGGGCCCGGGAGTGCTGGGCCTTGGGCGCAGCTGGTTGTGCCGCGGCGGGGACCTGCTGCGCAGCGGCGCCCTGGCCACGGACCTCGGCGGGCGGGCGGACGAGCTCACCACGTACTCCTGGTAGTCGTCGTCCGCCCGCACCGTGTGCAGGAGGCGGTCGAAAGGCCTCCTGCAGAGGGGGCACACCGCTCTCCTGGCGGCCCACCGCTGGATGCAGCCGAAGCAGAAGCTGTGCAGGCACCCGTCCACGTACGCTGCATCGCCGGTGGTACTCATGCAGATGGCGCACGGGACGTCTGCCGCTGCTTCCTGCCTCCCTGCCCGCTCCAGCTGGCTGCTGCCAGCCGTCATGGCAGAGCTGCTCTGCTGCAGGCCCTCCTCAGGACCCGGCACCATCTCCTGCAGGGAGAGAAGTTCAGGGCTTTCCTGGTGCTAGCAGTGGAAACGGAGACAAAGACCTAGAAAGCGGTGGGACAGGGGGTAAAGGGCCTCCCAAAGTGGGCTGAGAAGTGGCAGCAGAAGCAGCCCTGTGGGACTGCTGCAGATTATTGTAAGTGTTACTGGATCCTTTTACATTTTGTGTCTGATTGTGAAGCAGTTATCGCTAAGAACATCTTGAAGAAGTTAGACTCTGCTTCAGCATGGGATGCGTATTAGCTTAGAAATTAGAAGCTGTGTAGCTTGAAGTCCCACTTCTCTGTGACGTGCTAGCTTTGGTCCTTACTCTCTAGAGCACAAGCAAAGCACCTAGGATCTACTGTATATAGGGTGAGTTATGTGACAGCCTGGCAAGGCAGAAATCTGGCCAGCCTACGCGGAAGCAAAACTTCCTTTTGAGGTGAACTGAAGTAAACTGCCTTCACCATAATACTAAAAAACACATCCGCAGATAGAGAAGACCCCTGCCCAAGTGAAGACCCTTCCCCCGCGCAAGTGTAGTAGCAGAAGGGAATGACATTGCAGATATTATAACAGTATGTAAATCACTAACAAAGAATTGTACCTGGGACTGTACTACCTTTTGATTTTTGTGTAAAAATGTAAGGATGAAATTGGCATTGGGCCTGCTTGATTTGCAGAAATTCCAGCTAGCACCCAGCACTGCAATAAAGACATGCCTGCTTCTTAATGCTACATTGGTGTTAAGGAGTTTTGTTCTCCCGGCTTTTGGTGACAGGACAGCCAGCCCCAAGGGCTGCTCTCCCGCCCTGCCTGGCCCCCTCAGCTCCCCTCAGAGACGCTGCCCAGAGTCCCAGACCCCCACTCCTCTGCCCCTCCCAGACAACCCACACGACTGGAGCTGGCACTGGGTACCTGAAGGAGGTGGTCAGGAGATGCAGAGGAACTGGCCAGGAGTCCTCAGTACTGCCCACTGCCACAGACAGCTGCGTGTGGGACACAGAGCCCCCCAGCCACACAAAGCTCTGCACAAAAGCAGCGCTCCAAGAGCAGGTCCACAGTCCTGGTGGAGCTTACACGCTGTGCGTGTGCACTCCAGGAGCCCCGGACCAAAGGTGCAGGAGCACAGCCTGTGGCTGCAGGGTAGCGCTGAGGTTGGGGACGTCACAGGAGCCTCTCAGTGACATCACCGCATTCTCTGAGGCTGGCCCCCTACTTGGCAAATGGCAGTAATGCAGGAGAGAAGCCTCGGGTGACGTCCTCGATGACAAGGGAGTACCCTGATGCAGCTCCTCCAAGGGCAGCTGGGGAAGGACTCGCTCCTTGTCTGCCATGCCAAAGCCCACGGCTTGGTCCAGAAGGGACTCCTGGAGATCATCCTGTCCATCCCCCCTGCTCAAGCAGGGCCATCTTGAGCCAGCTGCCCAGGACCATGTCCAGCTGGCTTCTGTAGATCTGCAGGGATGGAGACTTGAGCAGCTCCCTGGCCACCCTCTACCGTTGCTCCGTCAGCCTCACAGTAAACAAGTGTTCCCGCATGTTCAGGAGGAACCTCTTGCGTTCCTATTTGTGCTCACTGCCTCCTGTCACTGGGCGCTAGTGGCAAGAGCCCAGGTCAGCCTTCTTTACACTCTCCCTCCACAGTTGTACACCTTGATGTGCTACCCGCTGAGCCTTCTCTTCTCTAGGCTGAGCAGCCTCAGTTCTCTCCTTCCTCGACCATCCGGCAACACTCCTCTTAATGCAGCCCAGGAGACTGTTGACCCTCTTGGCCACCAAGGCACACTGGTGGCTCGGTTTCCGTTTAGCGTTCATCGGGACCCCCGGATCCTTTGCCATAAAGTTACCTTCCTGCCAGTTAAGCAGCCCCCGTCATGTACTGGGGCATGGCCTTACTCTTCCTCAGGTGCAGGACCTGATGATGTGCCCTTCAGCCCATTTCTCCAGCCCATCGAGGTCCCTCTGGATGGCCGTGTAAGCTCTTGTGCATGAGCCATTCCTCCCAGTTTTTGTCATCAGCAAACTTGCCGAGGATACATTCTGCCCCATCATCCAGTTAAGTATTGGAGGCGTTGAAAAATAGTGGATCCAGCAATGACCCCAGGGTACACTGCTAGTTAACCAGGCTCCAACCCCTGCCTTTGCAGGGCAGAAACTCTGAGGTTTTGGCCTCTTTGTGGAAACTGACATCTGTTGGTGGTAGTAACCTTGGTTAGTAACTTTTGGCCAAAACGCTCTGGCTAGCTGAACAGCTTTCAGCAGACCACTGCCCCCGACATCCCCGAACCTTGCGGTATCGATAATAAGAGAGTACCAGGCTCTGCAGCCCTCTTTCGTCATCCGTTCCTGTCTTGTGGAAGATCTGAGACTCCCATGGGCAGTAAGCAAGCGGATAGCAAGGAAAGTGTATGTAAACTTTGCCCAGTGAGAGAAAAAGAAAGAATAACCCAAAGTTGCACTGGAAAGCTTCTAAACAGATTTGGGCTTTCTGGGCTGTGAGTGGACACTGACGGCTCATATCCAATTGTTTAACTACCCGGTCTCCTCCAAATCGTCCTCTACAGGGCTCCTGTCAACCCATTCACCACCCAGTACGGATTGACGTGAGGGACAGCCCTGAACCACGTGCAGGACCTTGCACTTGGCCTTGTTAGACTTCACAAGGTCTGCACGGCCCCACTCCCCAAGGCTGTCCAGGTGCCTCTGGATGGCATCCTTTCCCTCCAGCCTAATCAACTGCAGCCCTCAGCTGGCTGTCGTCTGCAAACTTGCTGAGGATGCACTTGGTCCCACTGTCTCTGTCACCCATGAGGACGTTAAGCAGCACTGGTCCCCGCAGGGAGCCCTGAAGGCCACCTCTCATTCCTAGTTTCCGCTTAGAAATTGAGCCGTTGTCCAGAGGCATCTGGAAAGGTGCAAGGTTCGTGGTGGTGCTTCTGGGGGAAAGCTCCAAGGCAGGAGACTATGAGGGGTCCTGCTCGATGCTGCTGCAATCCCAAGGTGCTCAGGGTTTGGAGCTTTGCTTTGCTTTATTGATTGGGACAAAGCCAAGGCATGCTCGGCTCAGACAGACAGGCCTCATTCCCCTGTAACGGCTTTTCGGGAAAGCAGGCCTGTTTCCCGAGAAGAAGAGCAACGGTGTCCTGTCTCCCAGCCACAGCCACAGTGTTTGGGGCTGGAGGAGTTGGGCTGCTGTTGTAGGGGAGTGCCAGAGAAAAGCTCTGAGGGCTGTGACTGCAGGATGACAGGCCCCGTTCCTCAGGTGTGGAGGTGCCTGCAGGAGGATGCAGCACGGACAGGGCTGTGAGCATGGTCTCTGTCCCTGGCACCCCACTTTGTGTGTCGTTAGGACAGGAGTCCTGGCTGGTGGTTAAAGGACATCTCTGCCCCAGGGATGGAATGGGGAGGAGGGGGGGGGGGGGAGGCTGGAGAGCGTGCCCTGCAGCGCCTCGGTGCTCTGTTCTTCAAAGCCTTCCCACGAAGGCGAGCAGCCGCGCCCTCAGAGCCTCCAGGTCGTAGCGCCCGGAGGGTGCCTCTGCCAGGCCTGCCGGGCGGTCCCCTGCATCCTGCCGGGCGGGGGCGCCGGAGCGCCAAGGGGCTGCGTCACCCGGCTGCCGTCGGAGCCTCCCCGCGAAGCGCCTTCGGCTCCTCGCGGGCCCGGGAGTGCTGGGCCTTGGGCGCAGCTGGTTGTGCCGCGGCGGGGACCTGCTGCGCAGCGGCGCCCTGGCCACGGACCTCGGCGGGCGGGCGGACGAGCTCACCACGTACTCCTGGTAGTCGTCGTCCGCCCGCACCGTGTGCAGGAGGCGGTCGAAAGGCCTCCTGCAGAGGGGGCACACCGCTCTCCTGGCGGCCCACCGCTGGATGCAGCCGAAGCAGAAGCTGTGCAGGCACCCGTCCACGTACGCTGCATCGCCGGTGGTACTCATGCAGATGGCGCACGGGACGTCTGCCGCTGCTTCCTGCCTCCCTGCCCGCTCCAGCTGGCTGCTGCCAGCCGTCATGGCAGAGCTGCTCTGCTGCAGGCCCTCCTCAGGACCCGGCACCATCTCCTGCAGGGAGAGAAGTTCAGGGCTTTCCTGGTGCTAGCAGTGGAAACGGAGACAAAGACCTAGAAAGCGGTGGGACAGGGGGTAAAGGGCCTCCCAAAGTGGGCTGAGAAGTGGCAGCAGAAGCAGCCCTGTGGGACTGCTGCAGATTATTGTAAGTGTTACTGGATCCTTTTACATTTTGTGTCTGATTGTGAAGCAGTTATCGCTAAGAACATCTTGAAGAAGTTAGACTCTGCTTCAGCATGGGATGCGTATTAGCTTAGAAATTAGAAGCTGTGTAGCTTGAAGTCCCACTTCTCTGTGACGTGCTAGCTTTGGTCCTTACTCTCTAGAGCACAAGCAAAGCACCTAGGATCTACTGTATATAGGGTGAGTTATGTGACAGCCTGGCAAGGCAGAAATCTGGCCAGCCTACGCGGAAGCAAAACTTCCTTTTGAGGTGAACTGAAGTAAACTGCCTTCACCATAATACTAAAAAACACATCCGCAGATAGAGAAGACCCCTGCCCAAGTGAAGACCCTTCCCCCGCGCAAGTGTAGTAGCAGAAGGGAATGACATTGCAGATATTATAACAGTATGTAAATCACTAACAAAGAATTGTACCTGGGACTGTACTACCTTTTGATTTTTGTGTAAAAATGTAAGGATGAAATTGGCATTGGGCCTGCTTGATTTGCAGAAATTCCAGCTAGCACCCAGCACTGCAATAAAGACATGCCTGCTTCTTAATGCTACATTGGTGTTAAGGAGTTTTGTTCTCCCGGCTTTTGGTGACAGGACAGCCAGCCCCAAGGGCTGCTCTCCCGCCCTGCCTGGCCCCCTCAGCTCCCCTCAGAGACGCTGCCCAGAGTCCCAGACCCCCACTCCTCTGCCCCTCCCAGACAACCCACACGACTGGAGCTGGCACTGGGTACCTGAAGGAGGTGGTCAGGAGATGCAGAGGAACTGGCCAGGAGTCCTCAGTACTGCCCACTGCCACAGACAGCTGCGTGTGGGACACAGAGCCCCCCAGCCACACAAAGCTCTGCACAAAAGCAGCGCTCCAAGAGCAGGTCCACAGTCCTGGTGGAGCTTACACGCTGTGCGTGTGCACTCCAGGAGCCCCGGACCAAAGGTGCAGGAGCACAGCCTGTGGCTGCAGGGTAGCGCTGAGGTTGGGGACGTCACAGGAGCCTCTCAGTGACATCACCGCATTCTCTGAGGCTGGCCCCCTACTTGGCAAATGGCAGTAATGCAGGAGAGAAGCCTCGGGTGACGTCCTCGATGACAAGGGAGTACCCTGATGCAGCTCCTCCAAGGGCAGCTGGGGAAGGACTCGCTCCTTGTCTGCCATGCCAAAGCCCACGGCTTGGTCCAGAAGGGACTCCTGGAGATCATCCTGTCCATCCCCCCTGCTCAAGCAGGGCCATCTTGAGCCAGCTGCCCAGGACCATGTCCAGCTGGCTTCTGTAGATCTGCAGGGATGGAGACTTGAGCAGCTCCCTGGCCACCCTCTACCGTTGCTCCGTCAGCCTCACAGTAAACAAGTGTTCCCGCATGTTCAGGAGGAACCTCTTGCGTTCCTATTTGTGCTCACTGCCTCCTGTCACTGGGCGCTAGTGGCAAGAGCCCAGGTCAGCCTTCTTTACACTCTCCCTCCACAGTTGTACACCTTGATGTGCTACCCGCTGAGCCTTCTCTTCTCTAGGCTGAGCAGCCTCAGTTCTCTCCTTCCTCGACCATCCGGCAACACTCCTCTTAATGCAGCCCAGGAGACTGTTGACCCTCTTGGCCACCAAGGCACACTGGTGGCTCGGTTTCCGTTTAGCGTTCATCGGGACCCCCGGATCCTTTGCCATAAAGTTACCTTCCTGCCAGTTAAGCAGCCCCCGTCATGTACTGGGGCATGGCCTTACTCTTCCTCAGGTGCAGGACCTGATGATGTGCCCTTCAGCCCATTTCTCCAGCCCATCGAGGTCCCTCTGGATGGCCGTGTAAGCTCTTGTGCATGAGCCATTCCTCCCAGTTTTTGTCATCAGCAAACTTGCCGAGGATACATTCTGCCCCATCATCCAGTTAAGTATTGGAGGCGTTGAAAAATAGTGGATCCAGCAATGACCCCAGGGTACACTGCTAGTTAACCAGGCTCCAACCCCTGCCTTTGCAGGGCAGAAACTCTGAGGTTTTGGCCTCTTTGTGGAAACTGACATCTGTTGGTGGTAGTAACCTTGGTTAGTAACTTTTGGCCAAAACGCTCTGGCTAGCTGAACAGCTTTCAGCAGACCACTGCCCCCGACATCCCCGAACCTTGCGGTATCGATAATAAGAGAGTACCAGGCTCTGCAGCCCTCTTTCGTCATCCGTTCCTGTCTTGTGGAAGATCTGAGACTCCCATGGGCAGTAAGCAAGCGGATAGCAAGGAAAGTGTATGTAAACTTTGCCCAGTGAGAGAAAAAGAAAGAATAACCCAAAGTTGCACTGGAAAGCTTCTAAACAGATTTGGGCTTTCTGGGCTGTGAGTGGACACTGACGGCTCATATCCAATTGTTTAACTACCGGTCTCCTCCAAATCGTCCTCTACAGGGCTCCTGTCAACCCATTCACCACCCAGTACGGATTGACGTGAGGGACAGCCCTGAACCACGTGCAGGACCTTGCACTTGGCCTTGTTAGACTTCACAAGGTCTGCACGGCCCCACTCCCCAAGGCTGTCCAGGTGCCTCTGGATGGCATCCTTTCCCTCCAGCCTAATCAACTGCAGCCCTCAGCTGGCTGTCGTCTGCAAACTTGCTGAGGATGCACTTGGTCCCACTGTCTCTGTCACCCATGAGGACGTTAAGCAGCACTGGTCCCCGCAGGGAGCCCTGAAGGCCACCTCTCATTCCTAGTTTCCGCTTAGAAATTGAGCCGTTGTCCAGAGGCATCTGGAAAGGTGCAAGGTTCGTGGTGGTGCTTCTGGGGGAAAGCTCCAAGGCAGGAGACTATGAGGGGTCCTGCTCGATGCTGCTGCAATCCCAAGGTGCTCAGGGTTTGGAGCTTTGCTTTGCTTTATTGATTGGGACAAAGCCAAGGCATGCTCGGCTCAGACAGACAGGCCTCATTCCCCTGTAACGGCTTTTGGGAAGCAGGCAGCCTGTTTCCCGAGAAGAAGAGCAACGGTGTCCTGTCTCCCAGCCACAGCCACAGTGTTTGGGGCTGGAGGAGTTGGGCTGCTGTTGTAGGGGAGTGCCAGAGAAAAGCTCTGAGGGCTGTGACTGCAGGATGACAGGCCCCGTTCCTCAGGTGTGGAGGTGCCTGCAGGAGGATGCAGCACGGACAGGGCTGTGAGCATGGTCTCTGTCCCTGGCACCCCACTTTGTGTGTCGTTAGGACAGGAGTCCTGGCTGGTGGTTAAAGGACATCTCTGCCCCAGGGATGGAATGGGGAGGAGGGGGGGGGGGGGAGGCTGGAGAGCGTGCCCTGCAGCGCCTCGGTGCTCTGTTCTTCAAAGCCTTCCCACGAAGGCGAGCAGCCGCGCCCTCAGAGCCTCCAGGTCGTAGCGCCCGGCGGGTGCCTCTGCCAGGCCTGCCGGGCGGTCCCCTGCATCCTGCCGGGCGGGGGCGCCGGAGCGCCAAGGGGCTGCGTCACCCGGCTGCCGTCGGAGCCTCCCCGCGAAGCGCCTTCGGCTCCTCGCGGGCCCGGGAGTGCTGGGCCTTGGGCGCAGCTGGTTGTGTCGCGGCGGGGACCTGCTGCGCAGCGGCGCCCTGGCCACGGACCTCGGCGGGCGGGCGGACGAGCTCACCACGTACTCCTGGTAGTCGTCGTCCGCCCGCACCGTGTGCAGGAGGCGGTCGAAAGGCCTCCTGCAGAGGGGGCACACCGCTCTCCTGGCGGCCCACCGCTGGATGCAGCCGAAGCAGAAGCTGTGCAGGCACCCGTCCACGTACGCTGCATCGCCGGTGGTACTCATGCAGATGGCGCACGGGACGTCTGCCGCTGCTTCCTGCCTCCCTGCCCGCTCCAGCTGGCTGCTGCCAGCCGTCATGGCAGAGCTGCTCTGCTGCAGGCCCTCCTCAGGACCCGGCACCATCTCCTGCAGGGAGAGAAGTTCAGGGCTTTCCTGGTGCTAGCAGTGGAAACGGAGACAAAGACCTAGAAAGCGGTGGGACAGGGGGTAAAGGGCCTCCCAAAGTGGGCTGAGAAGTGGCAGCAGAAGCAGCCCTGTGGGACTGCTGCAGATTATTGTAAGTGTTACTGGATCCTTTTACATTTTGTGTCTGATTGTGAAGCAGTTATCGCTAAGAACATCTTGAAGAAGTTAGACTCTGCTTCAGCATGGGATGCGTATTAGCTTAGAAATTAGAAGCTGTGTAGCTTGAAGTCCCACTTCTCTGTGACGTGCTAGCTTTGGTCCTTACTCTCTAGAGCACAAGCAAAGCACCTAGGATCTACTGTATATAGGGTGAGTTATGTGACAGCCTGGCAAGGCAGAAATCTGGCCAGCCTACGCGGAAGCAAAACTTCCTTTTGAGGTGAACTGAAGTAAACTGCCTTCACCATAATACTAAAAAACACATCCGCAGATAGAGAAGACCCCTGCCCAAGTGAAGACCCTTCCCCCGCGCAAGTGTAGTAGCAGAAGGGAATGACATTGCAGATATTATAACAGTATGTAAATCACTAACAAAGAATTGTACCTGGGACTGTACTACCTTTTGATTTTTGTGTAAAAATGTAAGGATGAAATTGGCATTGGGCCTGCTTGATTTGCAGAAATTCCAGCTAGCACCCAGCACTGCAATAAAGACATGCCTGCTTCTTAATGCTACATTGGTGTTAAGGAGTTTTGTTCTCCCGGCTTTTGGTGACAGGACAGCCAGCCCCAAGGGCTGCTCTCCCGCCCTGCCTGGCCCCCTCAGCTCCCCTCAGAGACGCTGCCCAGAGTCCCAGACCCCCACTCCTCTGCCCCTCCCAGACAACCCACACGACTGGAGCTGGCACTGGGTACCTGAAGGAGGTGGTCAGGAGATGCAGAGGAACTGGCCAGGAGTCCTCAGTACTGCCCACTGCCACAGACAGCTGCGTGTGGGACACAGAGCCCCCCAGCCACACAAAGCTCTGCACAAAAGCAGCGCTCCAAGAGCAGGTCCACAGTCCTGGTGGAGCTTACACGCTGTGCGTGTGCACTCCAGGAGCCCCGGACCAAAGGTGCAGGAGCACAGCCTGTGGCTGCAGGGTAGCGCTGAGGTTGGGGACGTCACAGGAGCCTCTCAGTGACATCACCGCATTCTCTGAGGCTGGCCCCCTACTTGGCAAATGGCAGTAATGCAGGAGAGAAGCCTCGGGTGACGTCCTCGATGACAAGGGAGTACCCTGATGCAGCTCCTCCAAGGGCAGCTGGGGAAGGACTCGCTCCTTGTCTGCCATGCCAAAGCCCACGGCTTGGTCCAGAAGGGACTCCTGGAGATCATCCTGTCCATCCCCCCTGCTCAAGCAGGGCCATCTTGAGCCAGCTGCCCAGGACCATGTCCAGCTGGCTTCTGTAGATCTGCAGGGATGGAGACTTGAGCAGCTCCCTGGCCACCCTCTACCGTTGCTCCGTCAGCCTCACAGTAAACAAGTGTTCCCGCATGTTCAGGAGGAACCTCTTGCGTTCCTATTTGTGCTCACTGCCTCCTGTCACTGGGCGCTAGTGGCAAGAGCCCAGGTCAGCCTTCTTTACACTCTCCCTCCACAGTTGTACACCTTGATGTGCTACCCGCTGAGCCTTCTCTTCTCTAGGCTGAGCAGCCTCAGTTCTCTCCTTCCTCGACCATCCGGCAACACTCCTCTTAATGCAGCCCAGGAGACTGTTGACCCTCTTGGCCACCAAGGCACACTGGTGGCTCGGTTTCCGTTTAGCGTTCATCGGGACCCCCGGATCCTTTGCCATAAAGTTACCTTCCTGCCAGTTAAGCAGCCCCCGTCATGTACTGGGGCATGGCCTTACTCTTCCTCAGGTGCAGGACCTGATGATGTGCCCTTCAGCCCATTTCTCCAGCCCATCGAGGTCCCTCTGGATGGCCGTGTAAGCTCTTGTGCATGAGCCATTCCTCCCAGTTTTTGTCATCAGCAAACTTGCCGAGGATACATTCTGCCCCATCATCCAGTTAAGTATTGGAGGCGTTGAAAAATAGTGGATCCAGCAATGACCCCAGGGTACACTGCTAGTTAACCAGGCTCCAACCCCTGCCTTTGCAGGGCAGAAACTCTGAGGTTTTGGCCTCTTTGTGGAAACTGACATCTGTTGGTGGTAGTAACCTTGGTTAGTAACTTTTGGCCAAAACGCTCTGGCTAGCTGAACAGCTTTCAGCAGACCACTGCCCCCGACATCCCCGAACCTTGCGGTATCGATAATAAGAGAGTACCAGGCTCTGCAGCCCTCTTTCGTCATCCGTTCCTGTCTTGTGGAAGATCTGAGACTCCCATGGGCAGTAAGCAAGCGGATAGCAAGGAAAGTGTATGTAAACTTTGCCCAGTGAGAGAAAAAGAAAGAATAACCCAAAGTTGCACTGGAAAGCTTCTAAACAGATTTGGGCTTTCTGGGCTGTGAGTGGACACTGACGGCTCATATCCAATTGTTTAACTACCGGTCTCCTCCAAATCGTCCTCTACAGGGCTCCTGTCAACCCATTCACCACCCAGTACGGATTGACGTGAGGGACAGCCCTGAACCACGTGCAGGACCTTGCACTTGGCCTTGTTAGACTTCACAAGGTCTGCACGGCCCCACTCCCCAAGGCTGTCCAGGTGCCTCTGGATGGCATCCTTTCCCTCCAGCCTAATCAACTGCAGCCCTCAGCTGGCTGTCGTCTGCAAACTTGCTGAGGATGCACTTGGTCCCACTGTCTCTGTCACCCATGAGGACGTTAAGCAGCACTGGTCCCCGCAGGGAGCCCTGAAGGCCACCTCTCATTCCTAGTTTCCGCTTAGAAATTGAGCCGTTGTCCAGAGGCATCTGGAAAGGTGCAAGGTTCGTGGTGGTGCTTCTGGGGGAAAGCTCCAAGGCAGGAGACTATGAGGGGTCCTGCTCGATGCTGCTGCAATCCCAAGGTGCTCAGGGTTTGGAGCTTTGCTTTGCTTTATTGATTGGGACAAAGCCAAGGCATGCTCGGCTCAGACAGACAGGCCTCATTCCCCTGTAACGGCTTTTGGGAAGCAGGCAGCCTGTTTCCCGAGAAGAAGAGCAACGGTGTCCTGTCTCCCAGCCACAGCCACAGTGTTTGGGGCTGGAGGAGTTGGGCTGCTGTTGTAGGGGAGTGCCAGAGAAAAGCTCTGAGGGCTGTGACTGCAGGATGACAGGCCCCGTTCCTCAGGTGTGGAGGTGCCTGCAGGAGGATGCAGCACGGACAGGGCTGTGAGCATGGTCTCTGTCCCTGGCACCCCACTTTGTGTGTCGTTAGGACAGGAGTCCTGGCTGGTGGTTAAAGGACATCTCTGCCCCAGGGATGGAATGGGGAGGAGGGGGGGGGGGGGAGGCTGGAGAGCGTGCCCTGCAGCGCCTCGGTGCTCTGTTCTTCAAAGCCTTCCCACGAAGGCGAGCAGCCGCGCCCTCAGAGCCTCCAGGTCGTAGCGCCCGGCGGGTGCCTCTGCCAGGCCTGCCGGGCGGTCCCCTGCATCCTGCCGGGCGGGGGCGCCGGAGCGCCAAGGGGCTGCGTCACCCGGCTGCCGTCGGAGCCTCCCCGCGAAGCGCCTTCGGCTCCTCGCGGGCCCGGGAGTGCTGGGCCTTGGGCGCAGCTGGTTGTGCCGCGGCGGGGACCTGCTGCGCAGCGGCGCCCTGGCCACGGACCTCGGCGGGCGGGCGGACGAGCTCACCACGTACTCCTGGTAGTCGTCGTCCGCCCGCACCGTGTGCAGGAGGCGGTCGAAAGGCCTCCTGCAGAGGGGGCACACCGCTCTCCTGGCGGCCCACCGCTGGATGCAGCCGAAGCAGAAGCTGTGCAGGCACCCGTCCACGTACGCTGCATCGCCGGTGGTACTCATGCAGATGGCGCACGGGACGTCTGCCGCTGCTTCCTGCCTCCCTGCCCGCTCCAGCTGGCTGCTGCCAGCCGTCATGGCAGAGCTGCTCTGCTGCAGGCCCTCCTCAGGACCCGGCACCATCTCCTGCAGGGAGAGAAGTTCAGGGCTTTCCTGGTGCTAGCAGTGGAAACGGAGACAAAGACCTAGAAAGCGGTGGGACAGGGGGTAAAGGGCCTCCCAAAGTGGGCTGAGAAGTGGCAGCAGAAGCAGCCCTGTGGGACTGCTGCAGATTATTGTAAGTGTTACTGGATCCTTTTACATTTTGTGTCTGATTGTGAAGCAGTTATCGCTAAGAACATCTTGAAGAAGTTAGACTCTGCTTCAGCATGGGATGCGTATTAGCTTAGAAATTAGAAGCTGTGTAGCTTGAAGTCCCACTTCTCTGTGACGTGCTAGCTTTGGTCCTTACTCTCTAGAGCACAAGCAAAGCACCTAGGATCTACTGTATATAGGGTGAGTTATGTGACAGCCTGGCAAGGCAGAAATCTGGCCAGCCTACGCGGAAGCAAAACTTCCTTTTGAGGTGAACTGAAGTAAACTGCCTTCACCATAATACTAAAAAACACATCCGCAGATAGAGAAGACCCCTGCCCAAGTGAAGACCCTTCCCCCGCGCAAGTGTAGTAGCAGAAGGGAATGACATTGCAGATATTATAACAGTATGTAAATCACTAACAAAGAATTGTACCTGGGACTGTACTACCTTTTGATTTTTGTGTAAAAATGTAAGGATGAAATTGGCATTGGGCCTGCTTGATTTGCAGAAATTCCAGCTAGCACCCAGCACTGCAATAAAGACATGCCTGCTTCTTAATGCTACATTGGTGTTAAGGAGTTTTGTTCTCCCGGCTTTTGGTGACAGGACAGCCAGCCCCAAGGGCTGCTCTCCCGCCCTGCCTGGCCCCCTCAGCTCCCCTCAGAGACGCTGCCCAGAGTCCCAGACCCCCACTCCTCTGCCCCTCCCAGACAACCCACACGACTGGAGCTGGCACTGGGTACCTGAAGGAGGTGGTCAGGAGATGCAGAGGAACTGGCCAGGAGTCCTCAGTACTGCCCACTGCCACAGACAGCTGCGTGTGGGACACAGAGCCCCCCAGCCACACAAAGCTCTGCACAAAAGCAGCGCTCCAAGAGCAGGTCCACAGTCCTGGTGGAGCTTACACGCTGTGCGTGTGCACTCCAGGAGCCCCGGACCAAAGGTGCAGGAGCACAGCCTGTGGCTGCAGGGTAGCGCTGAGGTTGGGGACGTCACAGGAGCCTCTCAGTGACATCACCGCATTCTCTGAGGCTGGCCCCCTACTTGGCAAATGGCAGTAATGCAGGAGAGAAGCCTCGGGTGACGTCCTCGATGACAAGGGAGTACCCTGATGCAGCTCCTCCAAGGGCAGCTGGGGAAGGACTCGCTCCTTGTCTGCCATGCCAAAGCCCACGGCTTGGTCCAGAAGGGACTCCTGGAGATCATCCTGTCCATCCCCCCTGCTCAAGCAGGGCCATCTTGAGCCAGCTGCCCAGGACCATGTCCAGCTGGCTTCTGTAGATCTGCAGGGATGGAGACTTGAGCAGCTCCCTGGCCACCCTCTACCGTTGCTCCGTCAGCCTCACAGTAAACAAGTGTTCCCGCATGTTCAGGAGGAACCTCTTGCGTTCCTATTTGTGCTCACTGCCTCCTGTCACTGGGCCGCTAGTGGCAAGAGCCA